>NC_052335.1:5920546-5935546 GCF_016432855.1 Salvelinus namaycush
CTGGACATTATTGCTTGTATGATTAGGTCTTGGGGTGATAGTACATTTTCCTGTTGTACGATTCTCCTGGGAATAGGACGTGTCTGTCTGTCTGCCTCTGTCAAATAATGGAAAATGTCCCCACAAATGTGGTTGGCATGCAAGAAATACACTGTAAAATGATGCAATAGATGTAAAACAGAGAAGTTGCAGTGATATCCAGATTGGGCTGCAGGTTGCAGAGCCAACCATTGTGTGAGTAGAGAGGAGGGATGGCTTTCTGTCATACTGTAAGTAAAGGGAATCAGACTAACTGTTGACTGTTGTGTGAGTGAGCACTTAGCTTAAACGGCCTCGGTCAAACGCTCAACCGTCATAAAATATAAAGTTTCAAGTTTTATTAGCCGTCTGTCGTGTGTGTGTCTGTCGTCGCGGTTACGGGGCATCAGTTAAATGACGTCACGCTGGAGAAAGCAGCCCCAGGGCAGGTTCGCATCCTTTCTCAGATCTCCTTCTCATCCTTTCTCTCATCCCTCATTCTTTCATCCCTCACTCTAACTGTCCCTCATTCCATCCCTAGCAGAGGGGGAAAAGGTTTGTATCTGTGTTCATGGTATGACAGCACTCCCACCCCCAGTCACCTCCCTCCCCCTCTCCCTCTCCCTCTCCCTCTCCCTCCCTCTCTCTCTCTCTCTCCCTCTCCCTCTCCCTCTCCCTCTCCCTCTCTCTCTCTCTCTCTCTCTCTCTCTCTTTCTCTCTCTCTCTCTCTCTCTCTCTACTCTCTACTCTCTACTCTCTACTCTCTACTCTCTACTCTCTTCTCTCTTCTCTCTTCTCTCTACTCTCTGTCTCTCTCTCTCTCAGCACAGGGCCTGAGTGCTTCTGCTCAAGCGTTTGATTCGTCGAGTCGTGCTGGATTTTTCATTTGACCTTTATTTAGGCAGGGGAGTCCCATTGAGACCAAGGTCTCTTTTCCAAGGGAGCCCTGGAAGAATGATATGCACACACACACGCACGCACGCACACACACACACACATTCCCCGACCACCTTATTTAGGTCTCCTAATGTGTGTAAAGCGAAACTGTTATTTCCGGTTGAGGCAGACATAGCCTGTGCGGTAGCAATAGACTCAATATTACACATTCCAGTGAATAATCATTAGTAAGAGATCATCTTCCCATGAAAATTAACTCGACAGACAGGAGTGTGTCTCTCTCTGACCCTGCTCTAAGACGGATCAAGACTTTATGACAGTGGGCTTTTTTGATTTAAAAAAAACGTGCGATTTCCTCCAAGAGAGGCTGAATATCTGGTGTAGATGTAGTTTGTCACTCTTCCTTATTCATTTCAGGCTCCTTAATTGGACTGGAGTGGCAGCCACGCCATACTTATTGTTTTGCTTCGAGAGCTCCCAGTTATTTTCCTCTCTCCTCTCTCTTGTCCTGACATAAACCTTAGGGTTTTACGAGGGGAGGCAATCTTAACCAAGATTTTGTTGGCCAAGATTTAGAGTTTCATTTGACCGTTGTGCTTTTCTCCCTGAGATGAGTAGACAAAAGAGTAATCCAAGGTATGACCGATCAAAGGCCTGTTTGTTAGTGTGTCGATTTAAAGCCTCCAGATCTGGTGTGCCATCCACCCAGACTTTGGCTAAAATGTCGACAGATGTTTTTTGTTAGCACCAAATTACCCCTTCACTAAATGATTTGCCTTCACAATAACATTCTAAATTGTATTTTGACTTTTAATAATTATCTTTGGGAACATTTGGGGGGGGGGGGGGGGGGGGGGGGTTCCCAGAACCAGATGAAGCACCTTTTTCCTGGCCCCCAAAAAATACACTTTAAATGGGGTTTCTCTTAGAGACTCTATTGAACATTCTAGGTTTGGGAAACCAGTCCTTAGTGTTAAAATACACCCTTTGAATTTCTAAATCTTGAACAGAGTTTGACTCACTTAGTATGACAGGGATGGCCAAACCTCCTCTCATTCAGGCTTTTGCTCCAGCCCTGCTGTAACACACCTGCCAGTCTACACAGCCAGTAGTTCTTGGCCATCCCTGATCTATGGCTTTTGGCCAAAGTGTATCAGCCGTAGAGGCGAAAGCTACTTTAAGGCCTCACGTTAGACACTCGTTCATCCGTCAACATGGTTTCCCTGGAACCCCATCACTTCTTTTCGTCTCTCTCTCACTCTCTTTTCGAAACTCTCAGCGTGACACTTTGCTGAGGATACTCTTCGATGTTTTATGTCATCATCTGTGGGAAGCGGTTAAAGGTGCTCTCATCTCTCCGCACTGCTCAGAGGCTGTCAGCAGGAATTAGACTATAAATTCAGACCCGTTCCAAGCCTTGGTTTTATACCGTTCTTCTGTCCAAATTGACCTCCATAGGATCTCAACAACCCAAATCAAATCACATTTTATTGGTCACAAAGACTTTTAAACATTTTATACCCCTTTTCTTCTTCTCAATTTCGTGGTATCCAATTGGTAGTTACAGTCTTGTCTCATCGCTGCAACTCCCGTATGGACTCAGGAGAGGCGAAGGTCGAGAGCCACGCGTCCTCCAAAACATAACCCAACCAAGCCGCGCTGCTTCTTGACACAATGCCCACTTAACCCGGATGCCAGCCGGGTTGTGTGTCGGAGGAACCACCGTACCGTGTCAGCGTGCACTGCCCCCGGCCCGCCACAGGAGTCGCTAATGCGCGATGGGACAAGGACATCCCTGCCGGCCAAACACTCCCCTAACCCAGACGACGCTGGGTCAATTGTGCGCCGCCCCATGGGTCTCCCGGTTGCGACAGAGCCGGGACTCAAACCAGGATCTCTAGTGGCACAGCTAGCTCTGTGATGCAGTGCCTTAGACCACTGCGCCACTCGGGAGGCCAGGTGTAGACTTTACAGTGAAATGCTAACTTACGAGCCCATTCCCAACAATGCAGAGTTAAAAAGTATGAAAAATATTTACTAAATAAAAAAGGAAATAGAAACACAATAAAAACAATAACATGGCTATATACAAGGAGCTCCAGTACCGAGTCAATGTGCCGGGGTACGAGGTAGTTGAGGTAATTGAGGTAATGCAGTATGTAAAGGTGGGTAGGCGTAAAAGTGACTAGGCAATCAGAATATATAATAAACAGAGTAGCAGTAGCGTATGTGAAGTGTGTCTATATGTCCATGTGTGTATGTGAGCGTGTGTGTGTGTGTGTTGGAGTGTCAGTGTAGTATGTGTGAGTGTGTGGGTAGAGTCACTGTGGAGACAACAGTGGATGAATCTCGGAACATATCCCAGTCTGTGCGAGCGTCCGCTTAGCGTCCGCTTCATTGGACCACTTCCGTATTAAGCTCGCCACTGGTACTTCCTGTTTGAGTTTTTGCTTGTAAGCAAAAGGAATCAGGAGGATAGAGTTATGGTTCGATTTGCCAAATGACATGCGGGGGAGAGCTTTGTATGTGCCTCTGTGTGTGGAGTGAAGGTGATCTAGATTTGTTATCCACTCACTCAATTGCTTTCCGACCGCTCCCTCTGGACACACAAGCTCCTGTAAACCTACAGAAATACAATTCTATAAAAGCATAGATACTGATGTGATACATAAACTACATTCCTTGCAAGAATGATGACAGTTTTCTCACACGTTCAAAAATGGACTGGTTGATTGGAGTAGGGAAATATGTGTTCCAGCAACGAGCTGTAGTTCTGGAATAATTGCATCCTGTCTATTTTCCGCTCAGGCTACTTTGCGCACTGCTAGTGCCATTTAGAACAGGTTGGCCTAGGCTATAACCACCCCTAAACATAGACAGGTTCCACACTGAACATACAGTATGTAAAAACATTAGTTTGATCAAGAAAAAGAGCGTATTTTGATCAGAATCATTAAGCCTCGGCCTACTCACCAAATGTGATGTCGTGGCCGTGATTCATCACCATTCAGTCTTCATTGTGTTAATTCCACATTGTGCTCTAAAAGCTTTTTGACGACTAGAGGATGCGGCAACCCTCTCTACTTGTGTGTGTCTAGCATCGTTCCGCTCTGTCTGTAATTAAAGCAGCACAGACTGTCTGTCTGTCTTCTGAAGCCCCCTGGCTTTCGGAAGACATTTTTATTTATATCACATCACAGCTCATTCATCTTTTCTTCCTCAGCCAAATATTCCACTCCAGTTGTCATGCCAACAGATTAGCGTGGTCTCTCTGCAGCCAAGTGAGGGGGTCTGCAGCAGGAACTGAGAGAGAGTGTGTGTGTGTGTGTGTGTGTGTGTGTGTGTGTGTGTGTGTGTGTGTGTGTGTGTGTGTGTGTGTGTGTGTGTGTGTGTGTGTGTGTGTGTGTGTGTGTGTTGTAGGAGTTATTGTTACATATGTAGGTAGATATCACACTATTAAACAATAGACAGGTGTACATTAGAAAATAGGAGAAGAAGGCAGACTTGAGTGCATTTGCCATTCTGGTAAATACAGGAAACCAAAGATTAGCAGATGGCCAAAGTCATACGTGCTTTAAAGTGCATGTATGGAAAGAGCAGGACACTATTATGAAGATAAAATAGAGAGGAAAGGCCATAAGTGCTTAGGGTAAGATAGACATATATTAATTTTAGGAGACAAGAGGGTCCTGCCTCCATTATAATCTAATCAAGAGCGGATACAGGCGTTATTGGGCGTAGACAAGCAGGAAGCCTGAAATGAAGGATAATGGTGGCAGATGACCTAAGAGAAGTAATTTAATTAATGTATGTAATGATCTCATGTGTGTGTATTTGTATAAAGAGAGAGCCGGTGCTCTGGGAAGGTGTGTGATCCGCGGATCACCCCCTTGTGATGCATTGTATTAAAAGTCTTTATTGATTTTACAAGTTCTTATACGAGTGTTATATTTCTGAGACGATTATACACGACAGAGTGTGTGTGTGTGTGTGTGTGTGTGTGTGTGTGTGTGTGTGTGTGTGTGTGTGTGTGTGTGTGTGTGTGTGTGTGTGTGTGTGTGTGTGTGTGTGTGTGCAGATGCGTGTGCGGATGCGTGTGCTCGTGCATGATCTGTGCTGTCTGCATCCCGGTCTCCAGGCTCTCAAACAGTCCTCAGAAACACACCCACACTCCAAAACACACATCAAGCTCTCAAGGCTCTAACACACAGTCAGACACAAATACGCACTCTCAGACATGAACACACTCCAACGACAACACACACAAACAAACAGAACACCACTCTAATACACAGGTCACGACACATCTGGGTCAAGATATTGCATGTCTCCACTGCATCAGTACTGGACCATAGGGATTTCCCTCTCCTGTCTTCCGTGTTGGATTATCAAGCTCTTTGCCTATCTGAAAGAGCACAACAGAACAGAGTTGTCTCTCTTTGCGTAGCCCATGAACCCTAAGCCTATCCCAAATACACTATTCAATCCCAGGGCTAACCCAAATAGACTATTAAATCCTAGGGCTAACCCAAATAAATGGACAGAGTGGGTAAGCAAAATAATAATCCCTGATACATTTCACAATATCTCACAATGTAATCTGCCGGATGTCTTAAAGCTGAGCAATTCCATGTCCAGTCATAACTCAATCTCTGCTCTCTAGATGTGTAGAAGAACATGTTCGGGAAAAAACTCCCCCATCTCTCACTCTCACCCTTCCTCGCTCTCCCTTCCCCTCTCTCTCCCTCCCTCCGTCTCTCTCGCTCCCTCGCTTCACCACCAAACCTCAAATACGCAAGCAAGCAGCTTATATAACAGACTTCCAATAACAGCCTGACTCATAACTTTGTCTGTGTTCTGCCATGTTGCAGAAGGCTTTCGCAGAGCTATTTTCACTGGCAGGCACACACACACACACACACACACACACACACACACACACACACACACACACACACACACACACACACACACGCCACATCCGCTATCAAAACCCACAGAAAAGGGTCCAGAAATGGATTTCAAAGGCGCATACACACCCCAGAGGGAGAAGCATGAAGTTGCCCCTGACCACTGTTTCGGGGTTAGGCCTTTTTTGACCTCTACAGTGGATAAAGTAACAACTGGACATCGGGTAATCAGATCCCAGATCTGTGGTTAGGAGCGACTAATACTTGCAGCAAGGGGGCTAAAGAAGCACATAATTATCATAATTGGCCCCAGTGGTTGGAATAGGATTGCAGCGGTTTAGCGGCCTTTAGTGCTTTGTCTATGAAAGCTGCTTAGGTTTAGCAAGGGCTAGGGTTAGTCTCCTATCGCTAATGTGTGTCACAGTTCTAAATGTTAATTCTGCTGCTGCGTTGATGTTTGAAGTAGAGCACACACCAGGGCTTTGTTATATATCGAGTTAATTCGGTTAATTCAAATGTATGTTTTAGTACAAATTTTTTTGTTTTTTATGTTGTCATTTTGGTCTCATCTCCACGCACACCAAACCCCTCCCCCTGCCACTCACAACAATAAAGATGAAAGGTCACTTCTTCCTCTCTGACAAAAAGCGGTTTCCATTTGAGTTTTGGTCCAACAGAATCAGTCATATGGACTCCGAAACAAATTGAGCCATTATTTAACTCTAAAAGAGGAGAACTTAACCTCTCTGACGATATCCCTTTTATGTCCCAGACTCCCAGAGTTGACACACAGCAGACCCTGCTAAAACGGGAGTATCAATGAACATTGATTTTTGAAAATGAATGCTCAAGTTTCTGTCGTGCACGGCGTTGACACAGACAAAAGAGGAAACATGTTACTTACCAGTGTCTTTTGGCATTGCGATACCATGTAGCATACCGCTAGCAGCATTTTAGCCACAGAGTGCTATGTGCTAGCTCTCTAGTCTGTGTTTTATACACGAGCAATTAACACAAATAGACAAATTTATATAAGGAATTGGCAAGTCATCATTCTGAGAAATAAGCATCTTCTTATCCAGGTGGGCCACTTGATTTCAACATCTGAACAAAGTGGACAGGCTAGCATGCTGTTCAAACAGGAGGAGGAGGGTGTGTTCATAACTTCTGGCTACCCACTAGCATGCTGTTCAAACAGGAGGAGGGTGTGTTCATAACGTCTGGCTACCCACTAGCATGCTGTTCAAACAGGAGGAGGAGGGTGTGTTCATAACTTCTGGCTACCCACTAGCATGCTGTTCAAACAGGAGGAGGGTGTGTTCATAACGTCTGGCTACCCACTAGCATGCTGTTCAAACAGGAGGAGGGTGTGTTCATAACGTCTGGCTACCCACTAGCATGCTGTTCAAACAGGAGGAGGGTGTGTTCATAACGTCTGGCTACCCACTAGCATGCTGTTCAAACAGGAGGAGGGTGTGTTCATAACGTCTGGCTACCCACTAGCATGCTGTTCAAACAGGAGGAGGGTGTGTTCATAACGTCTGGCTACCCACTAGCATGCTGTTCAAACAGGAGGAGGGTGTGTTCATAACGTCTTGCTACCCACTAGCATGCTGTTCAAACAGGAGGAGGGTGTGTTCATAACGTCTGGCTACCCACTAGCATGCTGTTCAAACAGGAGGAGGGTGTGTTCATAACGTCTGGCTACCCACTAGCATGCTGTTCAAACAGGAGGAGGGTGTGTTCATAACGTCTTGCTACCCACTAGCATGCTGTTCAAACAGGAGGAGGGTGTGTTCATAACGTCTGGCTACCCACTAGCATGCTGTTCAAACAGGAGGAGGGTGTGTTCATAACGTCTGGCTACCCACTAGCATGCTGTTCAAACAGGAGGAGGGTGTGTTCATAACGTCTGGCTACCCACTAGCACGCTGTTCAAACAGGAGGAGGGTGTGTTCATAACGTCTGGCTACCCACTAGCACGCTGTTCAAACAGGAGGAGGGTGTGTTCATAACGTCTGGCTACCCACTAGCATGCTGTTCAAACAGGAGGAGGGTGTGTTCATAACGTCTGGCTACCCACTAGCATGCTGTTCAAACAGGAGGAGGGTGTGTTCATAACGTCTGGCTACCCACTAGCATGCTGTTCAAACAGGAGGAGGGTGTGTTCATAACGTCTGGCTACCCACTAGCATGCTGTTCAAACAGGAGGAGGGTGTGTTCATAACAGCTCAACTGTTCTAGACTGGAAATATGATAATTAGCTGGCTACTCACTAGCATGTGGGATTGTGCTTGAGAGATTTGTTTATGAGACTTGTATTCATTTTATATAATGCCTGGGACAAGAAGTTGGTCGTTACTAGTGGGTGTGCATTGTGCATGGTTATGGTTGTTTGTAACAAAAAGGCCATTTTCATAGACAGACTTGGAAGCCAGATAAGTGATTATTGCAAAAAAGCAGGTTCAACCATTTTTTAAATAAAATAATACATTAATACATTAGTGGTGAGTATGATTGTGGAAGGCTTATTTATATTAAGCCTAGGTATAATTTTACAAGCCCTGAATTCATTAGATTATTGCTGACTATTTGAAATGTAGTGTATTGACATTTAATTGTGCAACAAAGCTTATTTAGGGAAAATAAATAAATACATTGAGATATACAGTGCATTCAGAAAGTATTCAGACCACTTCACTTTTTCGAAATTTTGTTATGTTACAGCCTTATTCTAAAATAGATTTTTCTTTTAAATTCCTCATCAATCTACACTGCTCAAAAAAATAAAGGGAACACTTAAACAACACAATGTAACTCCAAGTCAATCACACTTCTGTGAAATCAAACTGTCCACTTAGGAAGCAACACTGATTGACAATAAATTTCACATGCTGTTGTGCAAATGGAATAGACAAAAGGTGGAAATTATAGGCAATTAGCAAGACACCCCCAAAAAAGGAGTGATTCTGCAGGTGGTGACCACAGACCACTTCTCAGTTCCTATGCTTCCTGGCTGATGTTTTGGTCACTTTTGAATGCTGGCGGTGCTCTCACTCTAGTGGTAGCATGAGACGGAGTCTACAACCCACACAAGTGGCTCAGGTAGTGCAGTTCATCCAGGATGGCACATCAATGCGAGCTGTGGCAAAAAGGTTTGCTGTGTCTGTCAGCGTAGTGTCCAGAGCATGGAGGCGCTACCAGGAGACAGGCCAGTACATCAGGAGACGTGGAGGAGGCCGTAGGAGGGCAACAACCCAGCAGCAGGACCGCTACCTCCGCCTTTGTGCAAGGAGGTGCACTGCCAGCGCCCTGCAAAATGACCTCCAGCAGGCCACAAATGTGCATGTGTCTGCTCAAACGGTCAGAAACAGACTCCATGAGGGTGGTATGAGGGCCCGACGTCCACAGGTGGGGGTTGTGCTTACAGCCCAACACCGTGCAGGACGTTTGGCATTTGCCAGAGAACACCAAGATTGGCAAATTCGCCACTGGCGCCCTGTGCTCTTCACAGATGAAAGCAGGTTCACACTGAGCACATGAGCACATGTGACAGACGTGACAGAGTCTGGAGACGCCGTGGAGAACGTTCTGCTGCCTGCAACATCCTCCAGCATGACCGGTTTGGCGATGGGTCAGTCATGGTGTGGGGTGGCATTTCTTTGTGGGGCCGCACAGCCCTCCATGTGCTCGCCAGAGGTAACCTGACTGCCATTAGGTACCGAGATGAGATCCTCAGACCCCTTGTGAGACCATATGCTGACACATGCACATTTGTGGCCTGCTGGAGGTCATTTTGCAGGGCTCTGGCAGTGCACCTCCTTGCACAAAGGCGGAGGTAGCGGTCCTGCTGCTGGGTTGTTGCCCTCCTACGGCCTCCTCCACGTCTCCTGATGTACTGGCCTGTGTCCTGGTAGCGCCTCCATGCTCTGGACACTACGCTGACAGACACAGCAAACCTTTTTGCCACAGCTCGCATTGATGTGCCATCCTGGATGAACTGCACTACCTGAGCCACTTGTGTGGGTTGTAGACTCCGTCTCATGCTACCACTAGAGTGAGAGCACCGCCAGCATTCAAAAGTGACCAAAACATCAGCCAGGAAGCATAGGAACTGAGAAGTGGTCTGTGGTCACCACCTGCAGAATCACTCCTTTTTTGGGGGTGTCTTGCTAATTGCCTATAATTTCCACCTTTTGTCTATTCCATTTGCACAACAGCATGTGAAATTTATTGTCAATCAGTGTTGCTTCCTAAGTGGACAGTTTGATTTCACAGAAGTGTGATTGACTTGGAGTTACATTGTGTTGTTTAAGTGTTCCCTTTATTTTTTTGAGCAGTGTACATACAATACCCCATAATGACAATGCCCTATGGGACATTCACAGCCTGTTGTGATACAGCCTGGAAACTAACCAGGGTCTGTAGAGACACCTCTAACACTGAGATGCAGTGCCTTAGACCACTGCGCCATTCTGGAGCCCAAATATCGGCCCTATATAAGGCCCCACAGTTTAAAGTGCATGTCAGAGCAAAAACCCAAGCCATGAGGTTGAAGGAAATGTCCGTAGAGCTCCGAGACAGAATTGTGTCGAGGCACAGATCTGGGGAAGGGTACCAAAACATTTCTGCAGCATTGAATGTCCCCAAGAAAACAGTGCCCTCCATCATTCTTAAATGGAAGAAGTTTGGAACCACCAAGACTCTACCTAGAGTTGGCCGCTCGGCCAAACTGAGTAATCGGGGGAGAAGGGCCTTGGTCAGGAAGGTGACCAAGAACCCGATGGTCACTCTGACAGAGCTCCATAGTTCCTGTGTGGAGATGGGAGAACCTTCCAGAAGGACAAACATCTCTGCAGCACTCCACCAATCAGGCCTTTATGGTAGAGTGGCCAGACGGAAGCCACTCCTCAGTAAAAAGCAGCCCGCTTGGAGTTTGCCAAATGGCACCTAAAGACTCTCAGAACATGAGAAAAAAAAACAAGATTCTCTGGTCTGATGAAACCAAGATTGAACTCTTTGGCCTAAATGCCAAGCGCCACGTCTGGAGGAAACCTGGCACCATCCCTACGGTGAAGCATGGTTGTGGCAGCATCATGCTGTGCGGATGTTTTTCAGAGGCAGGGACTGGGAGACTAGTCAGGATCGAGGGAAAGATGAACGGAAACAAAGTACAGAGAGATCCTTGATGAAAACCTGCTCCAGAGCGCTCAGGCTGGGGTGAAGGTTCACCTTCCAACAGGACAACGACCTTAAGAACACAGCCAAGACAACACAGGAGTGGCTTTGGGCCAAGTCTCTGAATGTCTTTGAGTGGCCCGGACTTGAAAATACCTGTGCAGCGACGCTCCCCATCCAACCTGACATAGCTTGAAAGGATCTGCAGAGAAGAATGGGAGAAACTCCCCAAATACAGGTGTGCCAAGCTTGTAGCATCATACCCAAGAAGACTCGAGGCTGTAATCGCTGCCAAATGTGCTTCAACAAAGTACTGAGTAAAGGGTCTGAATACTTATGTAAATGTGATATTTAATTTTTAATACATTTGCAAACATTTCTAAAAAACTGTTTTTGCTTTGTCATTGTGGGGTGTTGTGTGAAGATTGATGAAGAAAAAAACCATTTAATACATTTTTGAATAAGGCTGTAAAGTAACGAAATGTGGAAAAAGTCAAGTGGTCTGAAGACTTCCTGAATGCACTGTATATTGTAACTCGCCCATTCATTTTTAGGCCATATCGCCCAGCCCTAACACACACACACAGACACACACACACACACGCATACACACACAAACGTGTTTGTTTTACTGTCTTTGTGGGGACCAATCATTTACCCCTAACCCTGATTCTAACCTTAATTGTAAGCCTAACCCTAAACCTAACCTCTAAGCCTAACCCTAAACCTAACCTCTAAGCCTAACCCTAAACCTAACCTCTAAGCCTAACCCTAAACCTAAGCCTAACCCTAAACCTAACCTCTAAGCCTAACCCTAAACCTAACCTCTAAGCCTAACCCTAAACCTAACCTCTAAGCCTAACCCTAAACCTAACCTCTAAGCCTAAAAGAACCCTTTTCCTTGTGTCCCCACTTGTCCAAATGTTCCTCATTCTACTATCCTTGTGAGGATAGTAAACACACACACACACACACCGCTGTTTCATTTTGCAGTTCCTTGGCTCATTTTTGTAACTGAACTTCTCCAACATGAATCCTTGTTTTGTTTAAAAGAACTAGAAAAAACGATTTGTGCTAAACAGTATTTGTCCTGCCAGCCAGCTCGCTGGTTCGTTGGCTGTTGTCATCTGCAGCTGGCTCTGCAACACAAAGACTGAATCTGTCTACTGCTCTCTTCTGCTTTCATCACTAAAGAGTTATTTGTGTGACCTTGCTGGACCTCAAAGTCCTCATAACAAAGTCTAGATCGTAGTGGCACTTGGACCAGCAGCTGTGTGACGGTGCCAGAGCGCTACCTCATGTGCCAAAAATCTCAGTAGGTTTAATCTCCCCCCCATAATAATGGCTGGAAAGGAGAGAATGGAATGGCATCAAACAAAATGTTGACCATGTGTTTGATGTATTTGATGCAATTCCACTAGTTCCGCTCCAGCCTTTACCACGAGCCTGTCCTCCCCAATTAAGGTGGCACCAACCTCCTGTGCTCTCTGTCTGTCTCTTATGCGCAGTACATAGGTTAATGCTTAGTAGTAGACCTTCCACTGCTGAGTGCATTACTAGGGGGAGGGAGGGAGATATCAAAGTCTACTTGAACAGAGCAATACTCAATCATGAGGCATCAAAGCCAAAGGAATTGAATAATATAAAGAAATGCTATAAATGTGGAAACTTTCCAAAAAACAATTGGGCAACAACAAATTCAATCCCTTTTAGACAACTTCCTGGAACAAACGTTCCACTGTAATAGTGAAGGTGTAAACTTGATAGCTTCCCTATCAAATCTAAAAATTTCAAACAGAAAATTAACAACAATGACAAATGGTTTAATGAAGAATGCAAAAACCTAAGAAAGAAATTGAGAAACCTATCCAACCAAAAACATAGAGATCCAGACAACCTGAGTCTACGCCTTCACTATGGTGAATCACTAAAACAATACAGAAATACACTACGGAAAAAGAAGGAACAGCATGTCAGAAATCAGCTCAATGTAATTGAAGAATCCATAGACTTTAACCACTTCTGGGAAAATTGGAAAACACTAAACAACACAAAGAGTTATCTATCCAAAATGGAGATGTATGGGTAAACCACTTCTCCAATCTTTTTGGCCCTGTAACAAAGAAAAAACAGCAAAAACATATACATGATCAAATACAAATCTTAGAATCAACTATTAAAGACTTCTAGAACCCGCTGGATTCTCCTGTTACATTGAATGAACTACAGGACAAAATACAAACCTCCAACCCAAAAAGGCCTGTGGTGTTGATGGTATCCTCAATGAAATTATAAAATATACAGACAACCAATTCCAATTGACTATACTTAAACTCTTTAACATCATCCTTAGCTCTGGAATCCTCCCCAATTTTTGGAACCAAGGACTGATCACCCAAATCCACAAAAGTGGAGACAAATTTGACCCCAATAACTACCGTGGGATATGCGTCAACAGCAACCTTGGGAAAATCCTCTGCATTATCATTAAGAGCAGACTCATACATTTCCCCAGTGAAAACAATGTACTGAGCAAATGTCAAATTGGCTTTTTACCAAATTACTGTACGACAGACCACGTATTCACCCTGCACACCCTATTTGACAAACAAACAAACCAAAACAAAGGCAGTCTTCTCATGCTTTGTTGATTTCAAAAAAGGCTTTGACTCAATTTGGCATGAGGGTCTGCTATACAAATTGATGGAAAGTGGTGTTGGGGAAAAACATACAACATCATAATATCAATGTACACAAACAACAAGTGTGCTGTTAAAATTGGCAAAAAACACACATTTCTTTCCACAGGGCCGTGGAGTGAGACAGGGATGCAGCTTAAGCCCCACTCTCTTCAACATATATATCAACGAATTGGCGAGGGCACTAAAACAGTCCGCAGCACCCGGCCTCACCCTACTAGAATCTGAAGTCAAATATCCACTGTTTGCAGATGATCTAGTGCTTCTGTCACCAACGAAAGAGGGCCTACAGCAGCACATAGCTCTTCTGCACATATTCAGCCAGACCTGGGCCCTGACAGTAAATCTCAGTAAGACAAAAATAATGGTGTACCAACAAAGGTCCAGTCGCCAGGACCGCAAATACAAATTCCATCTAGACACCGTTGCCCTAGAGCACACAAAGAACTACACATACCTCGGCCTAAACATCAGCGCCACAGGTAACTTCAACAAAGCTGTGAACGATCTGAGAGACAAGGCAAGAAGGGCCTTCTATGCCATCAAAAGGAACATAAAATTCGACACCAATTAGGATCTGGCTAAAATTGCCCTTTATGGTTGTAAGGTCTGGGGTCCACTTACCAACCAAGAATTCACAAAATGGGACAAACACCAAATTGAGACTGCATGCGGAATTCTGCAAAAATATCCTCAGTGTACAACGTAAAACACTAAATAATGCATGCAGAGCAGAATTAGGTCGGTTCCCGCTAATTATCAAAATCCAGAAAAGAGACGTTAAATTCTACAACCACCTAAAAGGAAGCGATTCCCAAACCTTCCTTAACAAAGCCATCACCTACAGAGAGATGAACCTGGAGAAGAGTCCCCTAAGCAAGCTGGTCCTGTTTACAAAGACAAACAGATCCCACAGAGCCCCAGGACAACAACACAGTTAGACCCAACCAAATCATGAGAAAACTAAAAGATAATTACTTGACACATTGGAAAGAATTAACAAAAACACAGAGCAAATTAGAATGCTTTTTGGCCCTAAACAGAGAGTACACAGTGGCAGAATACCTGACCACTGTGACTGGCCCAAACTTAAGGAAAGCTTTGACTATGTACAGACTCAGTGAGCATAGCCTTGCTATTGAGAAATGCCGCCGTAGTCAGACCTGGCTCTCAAGAGAAGACAGGCTATGTGCACACTGCTCATAAAATGAGGTGGAAACTGAGCTGCACTTCCTAACCTCCTGCCAAATGTATGACCATATTAGAGACACATATTTCCCTCGGATTATACCGATCTA